>NC_090184.1:18793643-18819850 GCF_024679245.1 Pseudorasbora parva
CAGGATCAGCTAAACACTAGGATTTTCGAAAGTATGTGAAGCTATGTAAAGTTTGTGGCATAGACTCTTCAAAAAATACGTCCAAATGTTTTACAGACCGGTCTGTTATTGAAGGACATCCACGTTATATTTTCATGCCCCTAAACATGACGGGCAACAAAAAGAACTGTGATTGGATGCTTCACATGTCGGACGGCCTCTGGACAGTCCTTGGCCTATGGAAGTCCCTTCTGCCGTAAGTCTGAAGGTCTGGCTACGTTGGACTATGTGTCTCCAAGCAAGGAGGCGGGTGTTTCTGCAGTAGTTTGTGTTTGTCTCACGTGGCCAGACCTTTGCTTGATGACATTGTCAGCTCTCTTTTGCCACTGCAATAGAGTGATGCAGGGATGATGTCAAAACCCAGAAGAATATTCGCTCCTGGTTTCCTCAAGTTTTTCCTATGGGAACTTATAATGAGGTTTTTCAATATAGGAGTAAAATAACGTCTTTGGTAAACATACGTTTCTTTTATGAGAATACTTGAACGTTTTGCTCTAAAACTTAAAATAAACACCCATATTGAAAACGTGAAATTTGAAGCAGTTACTTTTATTTAAAACAAAAACATATGTTTCTAATAACTAGATAAAAACGTTTGGGGTGTGAGTGGAAGCTAACCAAAATCTGAACCCGGGTGTGCACCAAAAGTGTTTCACCGTCAAAATATTTTATATTGCACAATTGTGACTAACTTTATTTCTCATAATTGTAACTTTATGGATCACATTGTCAATTCATATGTGACTTTTATCTCACATTATGACAGTTATTTTATCTCAAAATGCCCCGTGAATTCTTATTTTAAACTAATCTCAGAATAAACTATTCTTCTGAAGAGGTTGGCATAGTTGGATTGCAATCAGCTTCAAATGTGTTTCAGAGGGCATTTTCACCACTATCTGATCAGCAAGAATATGTAAAAAGTGTAAATAGGACGTGGCGGAAACAGACTTCCAACATTCAAATGTAAGTTGTTGTTGGTTTTTTTTACAACAAGTCACCTTGATTTATATAGCGCTTTAAACAATACAGATTGCTTCAAAGCAGCTTTACAGCACTGATAACAGGAACATTATGTTGTTCAGCTGAAGTCAGTTTAGTTTTGATTCGGTTTTGTTGTAAAGATAAATAATTATTAAATAAGTTCATTTAATTTATAAAGCAGTTCTAAAAAAAAAGGATGTCATCAACCAGCTCAGTTCAGATCTAATACAAAAGCATCAGTACTGTCAGCTCAATCATTTGTTAAATATTGAGTGTCCCTAACTAAGCAAGTCAGAGGTGACAGTGAAAAAAGAACCTAAACTTCATCAGATGACAGAATGGAGGAAAAAAAACTTGGGAGAAACCAGCCTCAGTCGAGGCTAGCCAACAAACTAAAACGGTGTCATTATGAAAACTACAGGTATAACGCATTTCGTGGAAGGAAAGTGTTATTGCATACTGAAAGGCCTTATAAACATATGCATATATATGTATCTGTTGATGAATCTGATGTGGTTGTTTTGTAATTGATTATATTGTGCATTTATGACTTTTTATCTCACAACTGTAACTTTATTTCCCATTATTTTTAAATTCTCGTGAAACACAAATTTGCTGATTTTGCTGTTTTTATTGTCAGGCCTAATCCTGCTGTCAAACTGAGTTCTCTTTGAATCTTAAGGACAGGCAGACATCATCTGCTCTCATCACGCACCCGCACACATTCACATACAGAACGACTGACAGTGTCAAGTCAATAGCGCAATGTGTCCCCTTGTGAAAAAGTAGTGTGCTTAATTGTATTGAAAGTGTATTTTTTGTGCACTTAATATATTTAAAGTATATTTTTTTAAAACTGCACTTGTAGATAATATGATATAATTAAAATTAAGTGCCACTTAAGTGTACTTAAAGAGAATACACTTTAATGACAATATTTCTAAACACACTTAAGTACACTTTTTTAAAATTCACTTTGTAATAATATCTAATTAATTTGTATTTTTAAAAAGTACACTTTCATGACAATATTTCTAAACACACTTTAGTACACTTATAATAAGTGTACTTTGTAATAATATATAATTAATTTGTACTTTAAAAAAGTACACTTTCATGACGATATTTATAAACACACTTTAGTGCACTTATAATCAGTGCACTTTATAATAATATCTAATTAATTTGTACTTTAAAAAGTACACTTTCATGACAATATTTATAAACACACTTTAGTGCACTTTTAATCAGTGCACTTTATAATAATATCTGTAGGAAATTGTTCCCGTGTCTTTGTGTGCCTCAGTCTCTGCTCAGCAATCAGTCGAGATCTCGGGAGAGTGCAGGTCAATGAACCACACGAATGAAGTCAATATGGTTTATTCAGAATGCAGCTCTCAAAGTACAACAGGAAAAACAGTGATACTTATACATCAATCCACGCCCTAATAGTTGGACGCACCCTACATAGGAAACAGAAAGATAACTCCATATATGTCAACAACATAGAAATGAACGCATTTAGCTGTCAAATACCAGGAATAGATAGCTCTGCAGTTAAAGGATAACAGCTGGGTGGGTGCGCGCTTTACATGCACACAGCAAAACAGGACACAAACATCAGTTCCCCTTTTATGTTATCAGAAGGACAGTATGCAGAAAACACATACGCAGAATATATATGCACATATAATCTTTCAATATCTAATTAATTTGTACTTTAAAAAGTACACTTTCATGACAATATTTATAAACACACTTTAGTACACTTATAATAAGTGTACTTTGTAATAATATATAATTAATTTGTACTTTAAAAAAGTACACTTTCATGACGATATTTCTAAACACACTTTAGTACACTTATAATAAGTGTACTTTGTAATAATATATAATTAATTTGTACTTTAAAAAAGTACACTTTCATGACAAAATTTATAAACACACTTTGATACACTTATAATAAGTGCGCTTTGTAATAATATCTAGTTAATTTTCACTTAAAGAAAGTACACTTGTATGACAATATTTATAAACACACTTAAGTGCGCTTTTTAAAAATGCACCTTGTAATAATGTCTACACCTAAATTTACTTAAACCATTTTAATTATGAGTTTGTTTCATAAAGTACACTTATTTTACTAATGACAAAGCACATGGAAAATAAATGATTTTTTTTTTTTAATTAGTTGTCCAAATTTACATTGGTTAATGTATTTTTCTTCAAAATTTCACTCGCTTACACTCCAGTACAACATACTGTTGAAATGTTATAACTAGCTCCTATGAACTCATCTCCAAGTGTCAGTTTTCTACATAATTTGACATTGTCAATCTTTATGAGAGGAGTTGTCTAATGTACTGTAGGCTACTTTACATCTGTGTACAGAATAACCTACTTTCAATATTATGTTGTTGTATGGCGATTAAACACACATTTAATTTTATTAATTGCAAGAAAAAGTTGAACAAATCTAAACCAAATTAATTTGCATTAAAATTCAGTTAAAATAGGCTACATTTAATTTTAATCAGACTCTAAACATGATTGACTTTTAGTTAGGTGAATGAGTCAAGTTCTCTGAAATACAGTCCAACTACACAGTGTGTTAGAACAACCTGAACAGAAATGGATAATTAATAAGTGATTTATAATCAACATTTAATGCACCAGTAATGAAATAATGATTTTAATATGTTCTTTTCTTTTTGCATTTGGAGAGTAAGATGTTAAAGTAAATGGACTGCATTTATTTGGTAAATGGACTGCATTTACCATTTACCATTTAAAGTACTATTTGTGTTTTTAATATTTTGTGCTTATTTTATTTTATTTTTTATTTTGTAGGATCAATACAGATGTGTGGAATCACAGAGCCATCATGATGAGGTCAAGTTAATGTTAATTATGAATTAATGCCCAGCCATGACACAAGCTAAAACATTGCTATCAAGTCTTTAGCTTTTAAATGCTTTGCATCTTGTCCATTTGTAAGTAATACATTCCCACTTGTGCATTTCCAGATCCCCTAATCATTATATATTTTACAGGCCACACACCCAAAGGAATGCTGTGCCAGGCGTGGTAAATACAGGAACATCCTTCATGGAGATGGTGCGGGTAAGCTGAAACTTGCCAGGCAAGATGAGGAAAAATACAAGAATACTTTTCTCAATTTACATTGGTCTTGGGTTTTTTATCTATATTTAAGTTATGTTTAATTCCCTGTAAAGTAGGAATAAAAACCATTATTAAAATGTTCTCTATTTTTAAAGTCCAGTGTCAGTGAAGATGATGTGCTCAGTGGGATACGTGAAGGAACCTCTCCAATCATTCTACCCTGACGACTGAGGTAATTCATCACATAGGGGATGCAGGTGTGGTCAAAAGCTTACACACACTGTGCAGAATAAACTGCTTCATCAGGGCAGTACTAGATAAAAAAGAGACAACATGCTCATTTTTAAGATCCCTCTTATGGCTATTTCTTTTTTTTCTTCTTTTTTTCATACAGATAACTGCTGTGTGAATATAAACTTTGGAGCACAACTGTACATCTATCGTTTTAATTTAATTGAGCCAATTATAATAATGGATAGATCTGTTTTATAAACAAGTTTTTTCTTTGTGTTTTCTTTTTCTTTCCTCAAGGTATATATTTTTTTGCTTTCCTGCCTCTTTGGAACATGTCCATTCACATCTACTGTGGAGAGATGGTGCACCAGTTTCCTACTGATGGAGAGCTTCTGGGACATTGACATAAACAGCACTTTCCAAACAACTTGAAAATAGTTGGTGACAAACAATTTTGTGTGCCTTTGGAGTTCTTCAGTTTTTTTTTTTTTTTTTTCATTCACTGTAATGCTGGAATAAGATTTTAGAATAAACCTTTTGGTCCTAATTTTGGTGCTAGAAAAGGTTTAAGAGCTTATAAGTTCAGTAACACTACAGTAAGATCTAATTTGTTAACGTTATTTAATGTATTGACCAACATGATCTAACAGTGATTTCTTTTTATTTATTTATTTAATTTAATTTTTTACAGTGTTTATTAATAGTTGTTGACCTTGCTTAATAAATTATAGTTCAAAGCTAGTTAATTAAATTTATAGTCATTGTTCATGCAAGTTAACAATGCATTAAATAATTAACATATACACCTTTTGATTTTAAGATTGCATTATTAATAGGGGTGTAACAGTACACAAAGCTGACAGTTCGGGGAGAGAACACTAAATATAAAAATGCTTTTTTTTTTATTGGTTTACTGAACAAATTGTAATTGTCCTAAACTAAAGGTTTCTTAAAGAATTAAAAATATAATATAAAAAATATCTCTACTAATTATTATTATTATTACCTTTATTTAACCAGGAGAAAAACTCACTGAGATTAAAATGTCCTGTCCTGGCCAAGATAGGCAGCTGTGTTTGCATGTACAGTTATACATAAAAAGTCACATAAAAAACATAAAACATACAACCAGTCAAAAACAATTACACACCATTAATTTACTCTCAAAATGATGTAGTAAAATTTTAAAATGACTAAATGTCACCAGATCTTTTAGCTTCAACTCAGTCTGGAGCAAATTCCAATCTGAGGCTGCGACATATTTGAAGGACGTTTTACCAAGCTTTACTCTAACAAAGGGCACACAAAGATTATAATTTGATTCAGAATGTAATATATAATTGCCTTGTTGTTTCTGTTTAATCAAACGACAAAGAATGCTGTATAGTGTAGACTATATAGGGAGGCCTTACTTGCACTCGCATTGTATGCAAACGTGTAAACTTCTCATAAGACCGTTTTTGCATTAACTTATAAATCTAATTATAGGTTAGATTTTTTTCAGGTTAAGTAGAATATGATGAATATATAGGCTAATATAATGCATACATTTAGTGAAAGAGTTCATCTCTCTCGTGTTTTATCGACATCTTTCTGCTGTTGAAACACTGAACGATTACACAATGTGATACATTTTAGTAAGTTGTAATGTATCCTTAACATACCTTCTGATGTTAATTCATGTTTATTCTTTGACTATGACAAGGTGAAGGGGGGATTTTGAAATCCACTGCCGCTTCAATATACCTGTATATATTTATATCCTATAACTTCATAATCAAAACCTTAATTAATATTCATCTTCCTATATTACCTATATTATTATAATGATTCTATCCAGATTGATTTTGTTTTAGTTTCTTGTTTTCTAAAGTGTGTATTTGGTCTCTGAGGAGTGACTGAGGGTCTGGCCTAGAGATGTGTGATGTGTCACTAAACACTGGCAACAAGGTTATGTGTTTGGATTTGAGGTATCACACACCCCTAACATGTCAGGAGTGGAGTAACAGCGTTTGCTCACTTAGCCCAGCTTCCAGATATGAAATATGGATTTGTCTTTCATTTAATTTATTATGTTTTATTCCTTTTATATTTCCTTTTACTGAAACACTAAAGACTCAAGATGAATATTGCCTGTACTATTGTGTGTCCCTCTTACTAAAAGAAAGCACATGTTATCAGTATGTTTTGGTAAGAACTAGTTAAAACTGGAGCTTAATCAGCTCCAACCTTGGAGAGACTGTGTATCTGTGTATGTGCGCAATATTCTGTGTTACAGATCAGAATGGTGTTCAATGGGCACCCTAAGAGATGGGTGGACTTGTTGTTCTGGGCAAGCTGGCGCCTGCTCCAGATATGGAAGGTCACTACGGGCCTAATTCTGGGTGAAAGCATCAACAAGTGACACGTCAGTGGAAACGTGCATCAGATTAACTGACTCGAGTGGAAATTTACCATGACTTTGCATTGTTTCTGAGCCAATCAGAATCATCCACATTGCAGTAATGACGTGGATAAGACCTTGAAAACGGTATAACTGTTGGAACAATTGTATGTACGATAGGGCGAGGCAACGAGACTGTGAGAGAGGGAGCGCGGCCTACGAACTCCTTGTGAGACTTGAAGCTGGCTTCTGCTTTTGAAACTGCAAACTATTCTTAAGTAAATTTTTCTTTTATTTAATTGAAATCCTGACTCTGTCTTCATTTCTTCACTACTGGTCCTGGGTCATAAGCTGTTAACCCCTAACAAAGGTGATCACATTCACTCGTGCCGCGTTGCTGCTTGAACTGATGTGTCTTTACAGTGATCTGTCATGTCACATTAAAGAGCATCAATATGGCATCACTTGAATTTAATGATAAAATTGACAGAATACATATGTTCTTATGAAAACTTGTATTGAAGTTTGTTCCACTCATTAAACAAGCCGTCTGTTAACTGTTAAAGATTGCATTCGTACCGCTCGGTACACACGTGCACTGTACCGGAAGTCCTTTGCCGAACCGGTTCGGTATGAATACATGTGCCGTTACACCCCTAATTAGTAAATGTTGAAATTAACATTAACTAAGATAAATAAATGTTTATATTATTATTCATTCTAAGTTCATGTTAAATTAAGTAGTTAACTAATTAAACGTTACCCAAAGTTTTGAATCTTAGTGTTGTACATGAAACGATTCTTTTCTTTCCATTTGTTTGTATTTATTCATCTGTTGTGTGAGGTAATTTTCTGTGATGGGTAGATTTCGGTACCTTTGAATGAGGGAGATATATAATAATGCATATAATTACATATAATCCTCATTGTCCTCCAGACTCTTTCTAAATGAATTTGTGTTTGTGTAAATAGTTTTTTGCGTTTTTCTTGGGCATCAAAAAAAAGTTTTTTTTGTATATTTGTTTTACAGATTGTTTTGTCAATAAATGTAGAGGATTTAAATTTGGATGTGTTTATTATACGAAATTGCAGCTGTATTATTTGAAAAATGTAATTATGAATGTATTTCATTATATTAGAGTGTACATGTAAATTACATTAAGGTATATTTTAGTTCATATTAATTGCTTGTTTTTAAGACAGTAGAATGGATGTCAGTACATTGAGCAGTGCACTTTAATTACAATTTTAATACACTAGAAGCGATCATGAAAGTACATATAAAGTTGTATTTAAGTCCCACTTAAGTTGTTCCAAAAAATCACTCTTAATTGCAACTTATTGTATTTTATTTCAACTAAATATGTGATAAATTTGAAATCAATTACATATAATGTGTGTTAAGTACACCAAAAACATTGCATTTAATTCACACTTAAGTGTATATTTAGCTGACATTAAAGTATGTTTTAGTTCACATTAATTGCTTGTCAGTACATTGAGCAGTGCACTTTAATTACAATTTTAATACACTAGAAGTGATTATGAAAGTACATATAAAGTTGTATTTAAGTCCCACTTAAGTTGTTCCAAAAAATCACTCTTAATTGCAACTTATTGTATTTTATTTCAACTAAATATGTGATAAATTTGAAATCAATTACATATAATGTGTGTTAAGTGCACCGAAAACATTGCATTTAATTCACACTTAAGTGTATATTTAGCTGACATTAAAGTATGTTTTAGTTCACATTAATTGCTTGTCAGTACATTGAGCAGTGCACTTTAATTACAATTTTAATACACTAGAAGTGATTATGAAAGTACATATAAAGTTGTATTTAAGTCCCACTTAAGTTGTTCCAAAAAATCACTCTTAATTGCAACTTATTGTATTTTATTTCAACTTAATATGTGATAAATTTGAAATCAATTACATATAATGTGTGTTAAGTACACCGAAAACATTGCATTTAATTCACACTTAAGTGTATATTTAGCTGACATTAAAGTATGTTTTAGTTCACATTAATTGCTTGTCAGTACATTGAGCAGTGCACTTTAATTACAATTTTAATACACTAGAAGCGATTATGAAAGTACATATAAAGTTGTATTTAAGTCCCACTTAAGTTGTTCCAAAAATCACTCTTAATTGCAACTTATTGTATTTTATTTCAACTTAATATGTGATAAATTTGAAATCAATTACATATAATGTGTGTTAAGTACACCGAAAACATTGCATTTAATTGCACAATTAAGTGTATTTAGTATAAGTGTATTATCTGTGTAATAAGTACACTTTATAAAAGTATACTAAAGTGCACTTTTTTTTCGCAAGGGTCTGGCCAAGCTTGAAAAAGGAACCTCTCATCTATCAAAACACAGAGGCCATCTTTGAGCAGAGGTTTGCTGAAAGACACACTCACACAGGAGAACATACTCATAAGTGAAAAACAATGACGAGAGAATTGTGGGGTCTCCCGTTACTGCGATGGAGCGCATAGCTCTCTGAGAATGTGTAACACATTAGCTCCTGGATTTGCCTTGCGTGTGAATGTTATGCAACTGTCCGTATGACAAATGAGAGTGATGTCTACACTGGGAATTCCTTCATTTTCTATCGTGGTTTCTCCCAGATAAATCAAATATGACATTTAGCATAAGTGTCTAAACTAAGCCAGATGGGTCTTATTTCAGTCTTATTTGATATCGCAGGTTCATTATTTGTGTACAGCCAAAATAAATAATCAGTTTAGCCTCCCTGTTATGACGTTTTTCATTTATCGGTAGATTTGTCTGCCATTGGATTTGTTCCTTTAATCATAATCTCTATACCTTAAAACTCCTGAGAAACTTTTTACCCTCTCCCCTCTCATCTCCACTCTTTCCCTCTTTGTTCAACCCTGTGGTTTGGGCTCTTTTGATGTTTAATGTGATTTCTCATCCTCTGTTTAAGCTGTAATGAGCTCTGAGAGAAAAATAAAGTATTAGCCTAAGGATAAAAACAATTTTACCACATAGAGGTTATGTGTCCAAGATTAGTTGTTTTATAGCACCCATCTTTTACAATGAAAGTCACTGCCAATAAGTTTGGCTTTATATTTCATACTCTTAAAGCCGAGATGAAAATTGCAATGCAACCCTGAGGAGTTATTGTGAATGATTGAATAACATTCTTTTTATTAAAACCAGTTATTTTAAATAACTTCGACGAGACACCAGATAAGAAAATCTGCGACAACAAAGTGATTCAACTCTGAATTATTCTTCTGGCATATGTACAGCATGTCTAGTCTATTGTTTGTGTTGTACAAATAATCTACAAAAGCTTTGTGAAGATTTAACCCTCTATGGTCCCCATTATGATTTCAATGAGAAAAAAAATATTTGTGGTGTTTTTCCTGCTTAAAAAAGGACACTTTCACAATAGCGAAACAAATTTTCATAATTTTTGTATTTATTTATTTTTTAAAAGTTTGTTGCCTCAAGGCAAATTGAAACATTTTACCTTTTTATGTCGAAAAAATAAATATATTTATTGAAAACATCAATTTCTTTAACCAGACACCTGAACAAACACATTTATCCAGTTTATAATGTATTACAAATTTCATATTTAATAAAAAGTAACATTTCAAATTCAGCTGTTGCTCTCAGGCAACATTGTACCATCGTGGAACACAGGTGTTACCAAACCATTAAATCAAGCCATCACATCAAGTTACTACATCAAGTTATCATATCAAATAATCATATCCATCTTCATCCTTATCTCCATCTTTGATCTCACCCTCACGCTCTATATTTAGAGAATTACAACTCTTTTCCTTACAAATATACTATATTTGTATCCAACCTAGTGCGCATGGTATGGCCTTGCGCGATTCCGTTATGGTACAATGTTGCCTTGAGGCAACACACAGTTTTTTTGTTATTTACTCTAAAATATTTGATGATATATAATGTAAAGTTCTTAAAGATACTTCTTTACTTACCATAGAAGGTGATTCATATTTTTGTGGGTGATTAACTGGATGGAAATGAGTGAAAAATGCCTTTTCATTGGAGAAAATATGGAGCTATGTGACCTCTGCCCATGTGCTGAAACAGGACACAAAATGGACCCCTCTGGGTCATGTGACCCATTTTTTTTGCACTTTCATTGATTAGTGTAGGAGTTCCTCTTCCCTGAGATAGGTTTGAACAATAAATTGGTGTTTCATTTGATTAAAAAGAATCCAAAATAGACCGTTGCCTGGAGGCAACCCCGTGCCATATAGACGGTTAAGGCTCAAATATGATCAATTTCAAGCTCATTCTAAATATTGCTGGGTTGTTTTTTAACCCAAAATGCTGGGTTAAGACTGTTGGGTAATTTTTGTTGGTTTATTTGATCACATTTTAAACACCATTGGGTAGTTTCAAATTTCCAGTCGTTGGGTTAAACCTGCTGGGTCACAATGCTTGGTTGATTCTACCCAGCGCTTGGTTGTTTCACGTGCTTCCCGCATTTTGAAAGGACAATGCAAAAGACACATGCAGCCACTGGTTGCAGATGTTTTAAGATAAGTCCATATGTTTTCATTAATAATCATTTTAATTAGCATAATTATAGTTTTTTTTTTCTTCGCGGCAACATTTCTTAGGCTTACATGACGTTAAGACGAAGAAAGCTTTACCTCAGAATCCGATGCAATGTACTGACTCGTGTTAATTTAGGTCGGCATTGTTTTTAACCCAGCCATTTTTAGAGTGTTATTAAATTGTGTTTATGCTTAAGGGTACCGCTACACAACAACAACGTAGCCAACTAAAGCCTACGCGTACAACAGCAAATGTTGTCAAAAAGATCTCCGTTCACATGGATCCACTTAAAATAACTCAAAACGCTGTGTTCTGCTGTCAGGCCAGTAGTTGGCAAATGTCACTTTGTTGAAGAAACAGTACACTCTTATTGACTGATCATGTAAAATCCATGATGTCACAGTTTTTAATAATAAATAACAATAACAGTATAGTTTTCAAAAACTTCCACATTGAAACCTGTTTTTAAGTGTTTGCATTTTCAGGTACCCAAAATATGAATGAATGTAAATGAATGGCCAAAACCAGGGTGTCCGCGGGGTTTTAAAAAGTATTAAAAAGTGATAAATCCAAATTGACAAATTTATGGCCATTAAAAGTGTTAAATGTGGTCTCAGAGTTATTATTTTTTTCCAAATGAGGTATTATTTTTTCAGACTATCAGGTGTCCTATTCTGATTGAAATTCTATCTGCGTTCGCGTTAGTTCGTTTAAATATGGCTTTAGCATATCTGCGCACATAATCAAAGATCTTTCGTCTCCGTTTACGGTCTGTGGTCTCAACGCATGTTTAATGCTGACGTAATATTCAGCGGTCGTTCGGCATCATCTCAGAACACTGCGCGCTCAACAGAAGGGGCTGGCTTACGTTTTATTTAAACGACTATCCTCATAAGAGCAATCTTAAATTATTTATATTAAGTCTAAAATAAAGTCAAGAGTTGTGAGAGAATGAGGCGCGATCCATAGACAGTATATAAACAGTGAGATCCGCGTGTCTGTCTGCTCTTAAAGGGACCGCAGCCAATAAAGGAAGGAAGGGCAGGAGTAAACATGACCTTTATTATGGGTTTATGTTAGCATTGTTTTAAGTTTACTTAAATTCAAAACTGCTATATTTTTTGAAGCCTAATAATAAATAAATGTAAAAAAATAACAAAAAAATCAGTAGCTGTATTAATATCAGTAATAATATATGTATTATTATATTAGTATAAAAAATATATTAAAAACGTACAAAAAATTGCGATTAATCACAGAAAAAATGTGTGATTAAGCTAGTTAAAGTTTTTAATCGATTGACAGCACTAGTTTTTAGTATTTTGTTAAATTCAACAACTTATCACAGTTATAGAAATGTATTATTTGGCTCAGGTTTTGTTGTTGGAAAAAAACTAAATAATTTAATTGCTGAATTACCAATTATTAATTGAAATCAAATGTGTATGCAGTAATGCTTCACCATAACCAACCTTTGTGAATGTTGAGATGTATTTTACTGTCTGAATGATAACTTATACAGATTTCCTCCTGGTGTCGATTCTAAAACTATTCTTTTTTGTATGTTATATATGTCAACATCTGTGTAAATAATAGAAAGGTCGCTGATTAACACTTGCAATTCAGTGTCGTGATGGTTTTAAAAAATATTCAGAAGGTAGTAAAAAAGGTATTAAAAAGTAGTAAATTTAACTTAAGGATTGCTGTATATACCCTGAAAACGCATAAAAAGTGTTCCATTTTAAGTAGAAAATGGTACCTTGTAAATGCCCTGGAAAATTTGATTCACAGCAATCTATGACTTGAGCAAGTCTTGCGTGTGAGCTTGCTGTATTGTGTGACATGGGATGTTTATCAAACTTTTTTAAACAGACGACATAAGAAGTCAAGTCAGAAACACACACGCACTCTCTCTTTGCACAGGTGTATGTGATCTTTCATTCATGAATACATATTTGGCTCCAGCTGCAGATGCTGTTTACTATCTAAGCTCGCATGGCGAGTCTAAGGGGTCAAACCTGCTTCGGGACGTTTCTCTGAGTGAGACTGCGTTTCCTTTCTGCAGGACCATATTTTGAGTTCTAACTGCAGCTATTCAGACAAATCTTGCAGGTGAAGAAATTGATGAGTGATATCCATAATAATGGAGGAGACGAGCAATACACACAACATGATGTTGACGATCCTGTTACACAATGTCAAAACCAAAGTAAAAGCACGTTGTTGAATGTGTATATTCTTTAGAACTCCCAGTGACCACACCCAGAGAGGACCAAACCTGTCCATGTGTGAATTCATATCAGACAAAGACTAAAGTGGCCCCTCCATTCAAGTGCTGACAAAAGCCAACTAAACTTGTTTGCGCTGACTTTCATTCAAGTTCAGTGAAGTTTTCCAGGGTCTCATTGTGTGTGCCTGTATGTTTGGCTAATAAAAGATAATATATAGCACAGCAAGCAGAACAATAAGCATATTGTACACTAAAATCACCAACCCTCATCTAGTTCCTTTTGTGTTGCATGGAGGCAAAAAATCATATGGTTTTGGAGTGACATAAATTGAGACAGAATTTTTGTAATATTAAAATATTGCTCCAAGCAGTATAATTTTTTTTAAAATAATATATTATGTGTATTTTTAATTTTCTTTTAGTAAATGTTTTCCCCTTCAGCTATAGATTGCAATATCCAAAAAGATGAATTTAAAATGCTGTTAATGTTTTTCACGGCGGTTTTGTATTTTAAAGTTTTATTTAAAAAAAAAAAAAACTTCACAGCCACACTGTAAAAAAATAAAAAAAATATCAGCTTTCCAATTGAAAATGTTCTAGTGACTGATTTTTCAGTTGACCAAATTGAATTTCTGTGAATTGAACTAAAAACTAAAAAAATTAGATGTGATCAGTCATTAGAAAATGTTCAACTGGAGACCAGAATTTTTTTACAGTGTTAAATTTTTAGCGCCTTTATATTAAACTGCATATTTATTTCTTTATTTGTAAAAAGCATTTGCTACATGAACAATAACCATATTCCACACCACAATCACCATCACCAATATTGAAATATTGCTCAAAGCAGTATAATTTATTAATATATATATATATATATATATTTTTTGTCAAACAAAATAATAAAACTGTACTGTATATATGTCACGCCCTCGCAGCCATCAGACACTGCCACTCCCACTCGTTCACCATAGCCAGAATTCTAAACACCTGGCCACCATCACCAGTCACCCTATATCAACCCGGCTCACCCTCACATTCACGGTCTGGTCTTGCACCGATCCAACCTCGACTACCTGCCATCCTCTTCGCCTCCTTCATCACCATCGTTGTCATCGTCTTCCCCTTCATCAACGTCTTCACCAACATCGTCCTTCGTCTGAGTGTCACCACCCTTCTAAGTATCACCTGTGTCCATAACCTCTGTTAATAAACTTTGCACTAACACTTATCCATCTGTGTCCTTGTCTGTGTCTGACAATATATAGGCTAGAGTATAATGTGTGTGTGTATGTATATATATAAAAATCCTTGAGTAAAATCACAATTTTCTCACAATTTACAAACATTTGGGATATTGTAAGAACTCAACTGAACAAAATATATAACACTAGCCTGGTGGTTTTTGGATATTTTACTGCAAAATCCTACATATTTGCACCTTTAAACTGCATGTGTATTTCTTCATTTGTAAAATGCATTTTTACGAACTGATTTATTTGTATTTAATTAACATTATGTGTGACCTTGGACCACTAAACCAGTCATACGGGTAATGTTTTTTTTTATTTTTAAACTGAGATTCATACATCAGCCAAAAGCTGAATAAATAAGCTTTCCATTGATGTATAGTTTAATTGAAAATCTGGAATCTGAGAGGGCAAAAAAAAAAAAAGTCTAAATATTAAGAAAATTGCCTTTTCTTAGCCACACTGTAAAAAAATCCAACTTCTGTTTTGTATGACAAATGCAGTTTTTAAAGTTTATTCAACTACATGAAAAAAAGTTGAGATAACTCACTCTAACAAAGTTTGTACAATGATTAACCCTAAGTTGAGAAACTCAAAAATGTTTTGCAGCTGTTTGCCTTGAACAATTAAGTTTTCTCAACTTTTTTATTTTATTATTACACAGTGCATGCGTATTATTGCATATTACATGTCTCGTTGTGTGTGATAAGACAAGGAGGGGTGAATCTCTTGACTGCCCTGAGAACAGGCAGGTCTTCCTCTCACATTGTACTTCATAATGGGTTAAACATGCTGTTTCCCCAGGATGCTACATGGGTCAGGATTTCACCATCTGAGGTCAAAGTGCAAATGCACACACATGCAGCACTCCTGCAACACTTTCATAATTCCACGCACAATAAAAAAAAAACATGCACAAAGTATAAATAGGTGGACAGTGTTACAACATGAAACATTAAACCCAAGGTGCATGAATCACAGTCTGTCTCTCTTTCACTCGAAGGAGATGTGGCTGCATCCGATGGTGATTTTGGCGGGAGGATGTCGTGTGTTTATATGAGTGTGTCTGTATGAGTGCCCAGCTGGACTGGCAGTGAGAGCAGAATCGCTTAGCTTTCTAACAGGCAGCCAAGGATGGACGGCCCGCACAATGCCATCCTCTCACGGGCACCTAAACAGCCTCTTTGTAGCTCCAGGAGGAAGGATGAGTCGTCTCTGCATCCAGATCCGGCCTTGCACACTCCAACACACACTCACATACAGGTGTTCAAACAGACTAAATTTGTCCAGTTGCAGTCCTCTTCTTTTCGCACTAATAAAACTGGGTCAACACCTTTATTAAGCTCTCTTAAAAATAAAAGTGCCAAAAGGAGGTTTTCACACCGATGCTACAAAAGAACCATTTTGGGTTCCCTATGGAACATTTTAACCCAACTTAAACTATTTTTTTTTTGTGTGTGTGTGTGTGCGAATCTTTGAGAACCTATTTTGCACTATAAAGAACCTTTTGTGCAATGAAAGATCCCACCGATGTTAAAAATTCTTTTTGGCCATCAATGCAAAAAGAATAAGGAACCTTTATCTTTAAGAGTGTAGAAAAATAGTGTGTGTGTGTGTGTGTGTTGGGGGGGGGGGGGGGGGGGCGATATGAGATAAGATTCTTGTTATCTCATAACAAGAATATATATATATATATATATATATATATATATATATATATATATATATATATATATATATATATATATATATATATATATATATATATATATATATATATATATATATATATATATATATTAATTTTAAAAAAATTATATATTGGAAAAAGACATTTCCCATCATTCACTAGTTTATTTGACCAAAATCTAAAAATCAAAAGTAACTGAGGTAAAGATCCAAATATATGACCCATGATATCATGACCCAGATATCAATGTGAAATCACACCAGATATGAGATTCCCATAATGTAATATTACATTATTATTGCAATAACATGTTTATAATGTAATAATTATCTGAAAACATAATAAAATCTTGAGCTTATAATGCATTTTTTAGGGCTGTCAATCGATTAAAATATTTAATCATGATTAATCACATACTGTCATGAGTTAACTCGTGATTAATCGAAATGTTATTGCACAATTTTATCAGTTCTAAATGTAATGTAAATTAACCACATCCGCTCTGCAGCACATTTAGCATTTTTTGAGAATTAGGAATATCTGAATTTAAAAGAGTGCCCTACCCACATACATTGGAGTAAATTGATAAAAATGGTCTCATTTAACAGAAAAAAACTCTACATTTTAACACACTGGTGGAATATTGCATATATTCTATTGTATCTATTCACAATCTTATGATAAACATATATAAACATATATTTGCATGATGGAAATATCTATAAATATTTGCTTTGTATAGCTGAAGTGGTTGATATGTTTTAAGTTTTTAATACTCTAATCAACATGGGTATGGACAAATATGCATGCTTTATGCAAATGTACATTTATTATAGTGAAACCATACTCAGAGCCTAGAGACGTATCAAAGGTCATAGAAGGAATAAGCAGTGATTTGTCTATAGTTCTCCAGTTTTTACACTGGCAGTTTAATTCAGAACAGGGCACGGTTCGTATAAAAAATTGGAAAGCTGTCATGCGGACCTGTGAGCACACCAGGATCACAGCATACCCAGAGGAGGTCCACATTCCATGAGTAGGAATAAAGCCATAGACAGTAAAAGAAATGGACAGAGCTATCCCATTGACTTCAACGGCAGAAAAATGAGGCCAATCAGAGGCACTCACTTCCTGATGGCTGAGCGAACTGCGCAGGCTCAGACTGAGCTTGACGACGTAGATGTGACGTAAGCAACTTGTCTGACAGTTGTAGGTCTTCTAGTAGTTGTGGAAAGTGAAATCTGAATCTTGTTTAAATATTTTCTACCGTTGCTTTTGACTCACTATGGGCTTTTCCCCATTCTTCTCCCTTGACTTAATCAGACTTTATGTTTCCACGTCCCCCCGTTCGACTGCCTCATAGACAGTAAAATATATTTTCTGAGCGTCTCCTCTGGTCTATACGGTAATTTCTCAACTGTGCGACAGAGTCGCGTTGGTTATGGCGCAATCGTTAGCCTATCTTTACAAAAACAGCTTCTACGGGGCGATAGTGTAAGATACAAGGTAATGGAGCCTTTTATGCATTGTCGTGTTTCTTTATAAATAAACAATGGACAAATGGAGTCTTTAAACGCCTCAGATGTAAAGTTATTCACTGTCAAAGTGACTCAAAAATGAATGGGAGTCAATGGGATGCTAACAGCAGGTGATGGGTTGGTTAGCAATGGCCGCCCCTATGGGTGGAACGCTTTCCGAGTGCTAGATTACCCCCAGGGGCGTAGCCATCTTTTCAGAAGTGAGGGGGACAAAAATTTCTGTCGGGGTACATATAATTTATCGCATCTCTTGCTTTTAATTGGGCAAGATATCAAATACACTGCTGAACAATAACCACTAATTAATATCTATAATATTATTCTCCTATTTTTTTTGTGCCAATTTTATGATTGATTTATATACTAGCCTACAAACACTTGTGCATTAAGACTCCATAGATTTTATGCAATGTAAAAAAATATATATATATTCTAATGTAAACCATGCTGTTCTCTATGTGAAGATATAGTAAAGTGTAATTTATTCCTGTGATCAAAGCTGAATTTATCATCATTACTCCAGTCTTCAGTGTCACATGATCCTTCACTAATCATTCTCATATGAGGATTTGATGATCAACACACATTTATGATTATTATCAGTTGTGCTGCTCATGGTGATGCTTAATTTTTGTGGAAACCATCTAAACATTTGTGGTAAAATTAAAAAAAGAGAGAAATGAATACTTTTGTTGATCAGACATGCATTAAATTGATCACAAGTGATATTTTTAATATTACAAAAGATAATAATTTATTTAATGAATGCAAATAAATGCTATCCATTGAACTTTCTATTCATTACAGAATCCTGAAAAATAAAATGTATCATGGTTTCCACAACATTTTTAAGCAGCACAACTGTTTTCAACACAGATAATAATCATAAATGTTTCTTGATTATGAAATCCTCATATGAGAGTGATTAGTGAAGGATCATGTGGCACTGAAGACTGGAGTAATGATGATAAATTCAGCTTTGATCACAGGAATAAATTACTATATATTCACATAGGAAAAAAGCTGTTTTAATTTGTAATAATATTTCAAAATATTACTGTTTGAACTATTTTTGATTACATAAATGCAGCCTTGGTGAGAAGAAGATGCTAAACATTAAAAGCTGCATTATTCATATGATAGCCTATACTTTTATTGTCAATAAATAGCCTACATTGAGATGACTTGAAAAACACACATAAAGCATATATTGTCGCAATCGTCTGATTGTCTTCGTCACATTTCATCACTCATAACGATTGTTTTCCTTCAGCTGCAGCTCCACATGCGAATCGAATCCACATTTGACATTCTGTGAGAGCGCCCTCCTCATATTTAGATGCGAATAAAATGACAGGTCATGCATATATTATTTTTTGTCTCTGATTTTAAATCTTAATGTATTCACATTGGTTTCTATGTATACACTTGCCCGTGACCTCAAGAAGCGCGCAATCAACCCAGATTAAAGAAAGCTGTTTTTAGCGTCCCTGTTTGTTACCTTGCCCGCCCCCCGCGCAGGTAACGCCGGTTCGGATCCCGCTCGGAGCGGGTCGACTAGGATGGGTGAGACCCAGTAAAAGTGCGGGGAACGAAAATACATTTTATTAAAAGTGAGGGGGATACGTCCCCCGTGTCCCCCGAGTAATCTACGCCCATGATTACCCCCTTGAATAAAGCGCGGCCCCTTTAAGAGATGCACGTTCCCTTTTGAACTGCCGGTATTTTGTGTGTGTGCGCTGAACTCTGCCGCGATTCACGTCAACAGTGTAAGAAACAGGGACTCGGGAGAGCTCTTGTTCAGAAAAGTAACCTGCATTCGTTTTAGCCGCTTGTAATGTATTTAGTTCAATAAAACACATGTACTGTAAGCGGTGATGGTGCAATTTTGGTGCCCACCCAGATTGACAGCTTGCCCACCCTGTCAGATCCAGGGAAATATATATATTTTTAAATAACACTATTTTCTAACGTATAACAATTCTTTAATAATTATTTTTAAATGTGATGTATTGTATCATGCATTAGAAGTCTATTCTAATATTAATAAAAATATGCTAATTCATCTCTTCGATTTTGTCACGCCAGTAGGAATGTTATGGTTTTCTTCGCGGCAATATCTGGATTCGATTTCAAGTAGCAGCGCCTCTTTTGGCTTTTAAAACATGGCTAAACTGCCATTATGACACATTTAAGAAGGAAACACTTCTTAACGAAGATGACAGGACACCATAACACTTTTGTCGTTTGAAAGTGAACAGAATATGAATACAGAATATGATGATATCAACATCTTGAGCCAACTCCTATTTGTTTTATATCATCATCAGCTATACACGGTGAGCTCTATGGGTAGTTTTCTAGTCTGGCCCGCCGTGGCATGGCATTGGCATGTAATATTTGTGAGCAAGTGGTTTCCTTAAATGTACATAAGCCCCATTTGGCAATGGCAGGTTGTTATACAGGACTCAGACATTAGGATTTCTTTTCATGATATAGTTATAAGGACTATATATCTAACGTTATCTCTTACTTTGTTTGTTTTTGTTTTAAATTTTTTCACGTTGCAGCCGATCACCGGAGCTTAGTGCAGTATTTCGTTTCTGGTACACTGCAGTAGCACCTAACTTTAGCAGAATTGAAAAAAATTCTGCGCGCCGCGTTCAAATAGCACAAATACAGCTCGTACTACGGGAGCTTGAGAAGGGATCAACATGTAGAATAGACTATATTAAAAGTCGATAGACAATAAAAGGTCCAACATATGAGGAATAACCTACTTTTTGCTGTGTTGCTATATGTTTCAATAGGATTTTGTACCCCCCCCCCCCCCCATTATTCTGGCGGCCCACCCACACTATTAGAGGCCTACCCATCATTCATTTTCTGCCTACGCAACGGGTGTGCATGTAGTGACATCATGTCAGAATCACATGTAATAAAAAATCTAACTTTATCAGTATAAATATAAACAAATAAGGTGTCTTTTAGTACTCACTATCAAGCTAAAATACCGAAACTGGTAAAGTTTAAAATATATTTTTGTTTAATTCGGTAACAAGCTAGTTATATTTATAAGGCAAAGCTAAAAACGGGTAGCATTGACACATTTTTTCCCCCCAATAACATCAGTTATACTGTGATGAAGATGAATTTCGTGTAAGATTCATAACATATACTGTGTTTTGCATGTAAGAGTTTCCATGATGAAAGCATTGTTGATTAGTAGTAGCTAAAGCTAACTTAGTTCTAAAAAAAGTTACTGGATGCGGTGTACAAGCTTTTACACATGCATATTGTTATCTGAAGTTAAATTTCAATTCAAGCACAATTCAACACAACAGCGATCAACTTGAGCTAAGCATATGGAGTATTTATCATCTCTACTAATGGCTAAGTGTATAATATTGCATCATTATGCTAAGTAATGTTATGCTATATTAGGCAGCTACATGTGTTAGTGATACATGCTTCATGAAAACATAAACCGAAAAAAATGTATAATAAAAATGAAAAATTACCTGTCCAGCAGAAATACAGCCAGCAATGAGTCGTTTTTCTGCTCCTTTAGGTCCCTCAGTTCTCCATCGTTGAAAAGCCAAGCTGATATTTACTCGCGTTTGATTTCTTTGTTTATCCAAAGATTTCTTGTAAATAGCCTTTACATGTAGGCCTACTGTCTTCCTTTTTTTTTGCATTGTTTGCCTTCGCTGACTGCAACACCCGGCACCGTGCATTTTGAATGCTTTTGCTCTTCCCAGGGGTGCGCGCATGTGTGAGCAGATCCTGTAGCGAAAGCGGTGGTCGCCATGGTAGCGAGAGAGAGTGACAGTCGCCCAAGCCAATCATTTGTTTCTTCCCGAACGAAAATAATGAGCGGTGTTTATTGCAGATTAAACAGTCTAGACTTACTTGATTTTTATACTCTCTTTTTCAGAGTACTTCCATTTTAATTATGTATTGACATATAAATAAAGTTTAAACAAATTTGGACAAAAGTGTTTTAGATCATTCCTACCTACCCTACCTTTAAGCAAACAGCTTTTCACTTTGATGCAAGTTACAGCAAAAAATAAATAAAAAAATACAGTTTTTTTCCATTATAACATGTGGTATCATGTATAGTGGTAATAACAAGTTTACACACACCCCTAAAAAAGAAAGAAAGAAAAATAAAAAAATTCCCCACACAAGGGGAACTTTTGCCCCTTTAATGTGAAATTTTGTGCTGGTATTATGAACTGTAATGACATTATAAGCTACACAGTGTTCATAACGTCCATAACATTATGAAAAAAAAAGTTATTGCAAAAATTGTTATTACACTATAAGCTCAAGATTTTGTAAATTTTGACAGTTATTTCATTATAAACATTTCATTACTTTAATAATATAATACCTATATATTACAGTTTGCTATTACATTATGAGTTGCTACACACCCTAATACACAGATGAGAACTTTTGCCTTCTAAGCCTTTGGGTATAAATTTGTACCTAGAAGTGAAATAAAAAAACAATATAAGTCAAATATACTGTGTGTGTGTGTGTGTGTGTGAGAGCCTATTTATGTGGTTTATGAGGACACAAATTTGTATAACTACATGGGTATTACACTGGTTTTACACTATAAATGTGGTTTACGAGGACATTTCAAAACTAAACTTGGAGTGACTCGAGTAGCTATGACTTGTGACTTGACTTGACAAAATAGAAAATACTTGAGACTTGACTCGGACTTGGAAGTTAAAGCTACACTGTGTAACTTTTTTAGTTTATTTTTAGCTAAAATCACTTAGTTCTTTCAAAAATATATGTGCTCAGTAATGTATATTTACTTCTTTCAAGTAATAATGCAGTCTCGTAATTTTATAATATACCATTGAAAATACATACGTGTTGAGTGCAGGGATGCCAACTCTCACGCATCTGGCGTGATACTCACGCTTTCAGGCTCTGTCTCACGCTCTCACTCCGCCCAACTCAATCTCACGCCAAATTGCCAAACCTGCTTTTGATATTAAACAAAGCTATAAGCTTTAATTTTTTTAAATGTGTTTTAATGAAATTCAAACAATAAATAGCGTTTTGGCGCTAATGTGGAATAATGTTAAAGCCAGAGGCGTTGCGGAGTTGCATGCTCTCGTCTCCCTGCGGTGCGCGCTGGTCACGTGGCCCATGAGCGCTCAATACTTCTAGCGCCGTGCCAATGAATTTAAATGGCTTAAGCGGATACACAACAGTTTCACCATATAGATGTTTGCTGACAAGTTTTGGTAAACAGTACAGCATAGTGTTAGTGTTTATTGATTATTAAGTCAGCCATATTTACAGGATCGTTTTATTATGGAGAGTGAAAGAGATTCAACATTGTTAACATTAATGTTATTCTTGTATTTAGCCCTCAGGTATTCCTTACTAATAGGTCACACTCATACTCATTAAATTATATTTATTTAATATTTTGAGGAGATCTTTTGGTACTAAATACTAATTTGTGCAACAATTATTGTCAATAAATGACCACTTAAAATATTTTTCTTCTAATATTTGTATTTCTTCTAAAATTTATATTACAATTAGTGTAGTAATTAATATTAAAATAGAGAATTCCAATTCAAAGAGGCAAATTAGAGTCATTTTGTGGCTAAAAATATTAATGTTTATTTGTAATGCCATTAGGTGCCTTATGGCTCTTTAATAAATATACATGTATCTAATCTAGTTGCTCAAAAATATATTGCAGTCTTTGCATTCTAATAAATATTTAGATATGATCAAACACTAGATTTCTTTAAATGTGAAATTTCAAAGCTTAAATAACTTGCATCCTAATCTTTTTAATGAATAATGATACTTATATAAGCAGTCACAAGTGAAAAATTAAGGAATGGCACATATAATTTGACCCAAGAAATGTTTAAACTAGTGCCAAAACAAACATATTTTATGTACAGTATTTATACTAGATATAAACTGATACTGAATCAAGATCAAAGCATTACCCCCCCCCCCCCCCCCCCCCCCCCCCATCAAGGCATTAAAAGTTGGCAACCCTGTGAGTGTTCGGATGGCGGTCGCCATGTTGCTCCATCTTGAAAGTACATTTGCCAAAGAGGGACATATCCGTAAATTCAAGCTTCGCGTTTTTACACTCGATGGCACCGTGTCGAATGTGAAGAGGAGGATTGCTTGAGGCTGCTATATGAAGATGGAGGATCACTCACTCTTAAGTCCCTTTCACACTGCACGTCGGACCCGCAATATTCCCGGAACATTGCCGGGTCGCCTTCTGTGTGAAAGCAACCACGTCCCGGAATTGATTACCGAATTCGACCCGAGTCGGGGACCTAGTAACATTGCGGGACATGTATCAGAGTCGCCAAGGAAGCGGAAAAGAGAATTAAGACGGCAACGCAACGGGCAAATCAACAAGACAAAAGTAAATATTGGAGTGGCCTTTCCAAGATGGAAAGAGCTCATGAGGAGCAACGATTTTAAAAAGAACGCCGACGTTGCTTGCTTTCTTCTCGACAGGTAATATTAATTCAGCCTATTCGTGTATATTGGAAGTTTTATTGTTGCTTGGCTAATTATATCATGGTGTGCTGTGCATAACACTAGAACGACGTCTAGGATAGTTTTCTCGCGTCAATGATGAAAAAGTATCGTTTACCTTATAATTTTTTATATTTTTTTTACAGTCTATGGTTGCAAGACATGTAACATGTAAAATCACGGATGGACAGCCAGACGACACCTCATATTACGTCGTCATTTGAAGAGCCAGTCTGCCCAGTAAGGTTAGTTGGTACTAATGTATAGCTAAAGTAACCACTATAGCCATTAACCGTTGGGGACAAATGTGGTCAAAATTATTTTGATTTATTTTTATAAAATACTGATTATAAAAATCTGATCTGAGCGGTAGCCTACGAGACTTTGCCACCTGAACACACACACAAACAAAAATTACTCGATTCTACAATGTTAAGTGAGTGCAAAAATTGCGCGCGCGAGTGAGTGTGACTGAGACTGTGTGTGTGTGTGTGTGTGTGTGTGTGAGAGAGAGAGAGAGAGAGAGAGAGGAGAGAGAGAGTGAGTGTGCTGTGTGTGTGTGAGAGAGAGAGAGAGAGTGTGTGTGTGTGTGTGAGAGAGAGAGAGAGAGAGAGAGAGAGAGAGGAGAGAGAGAGAGAGAGAGAGAGAGAGAGAGAGGAGAAATGTAACAAAGTTTAATGTTGTATGTAAACTACTGTGTTTGAGAGGGAGAGAAGGAGGTGTTCAGAGAGGAGTATGTTGGATGTTAAGCTGTTATTTGCTTTATGGAACTTTTCAAACTGTTGGCAGAAGTGGAAAATAAATAATTTTATGAAGTTACAATATTGTTTGATTCATAATGTATTTTACTGAACATGAGTATTTACAATGCAAATCCAAATTGTCTTTTCACTTTATTAAGATCAGATTCTGCAGGTAAAATTACAAAAATAAGGTGACTTGACTTGGACTTCACCTACTACAGGACTTGACTTGACTTGCCTAGGAAAAAAATACTTGGGACTTACTTGAGACTTTGAAGGTTAAGACTTGAGACTTACTTGAGACTTGCACATGTGTGACGGTCCCATCTCTGGGTTTATCCATGTCTTGATGTCTTTCCTGGTTCGGTTAAAACACGCACCGTAATCACAACCCAATGGAGCAGAATCAGACTCATGTTTCATAATTAATGTTAACAAATGATTCCATTTATTTATTTTGTTTTTTGTATTTTATTAAATTATTTATTTATTTGCAATTATGTTTAGTTCAAATGAGTTCAAACTGATATGATTTATTTTTTGCTGCTTTTTTAAACACTTTTCCACAAACCTTTAGCACTTCATTGCAGCCCCCTGGGGTCCTTGGGACCACAGCTTTAACACCCCTGGTATATGGAATGTCCTCATTTAGAAAGCGAAGTAAATGTGTGTACTTGGTTTTTGGTCCCTATGAGGAAAACAGCTTATAAATCATGCTAAATTAAGTGTTTTGAAAAAGGTTGTGTGTGTACATGTTTTTCTAGCCTGGTGGGGAATTCAACCTGAATGCACACTGACTCGGACTCGTGTCAACTGTGGGGACCTAAATTGAGGTTCCATGG